>NC_138986.1:101741157-101781157 GCF_964341445.2 Mesoplodon mirus | reverse complement strand
GTGGGGAATCATCTCCCATACATCCAGCAGCCCCCCCCCCACCACGTGAGGAGCGTCCTCCTTGCAAAGCTGGGGAACCGTACCGAGGCGTCTGTGAGTAAACGTGAGCTGAGCCCCGGGCCAGCTGCTGCTGAACTGTTCCCACCCTTCCCAGGTAAAACACCTGAATATGTACAAGGGCTTGAAAGCCTAGAGGAAGGGCCGTGGAGCCACACCAGTGACAGTACACAGGCCCACTTGGTGCCTGCAGGCCAGCCAGGATGGTCCTGGCCGCGGGCGCTCTTCTGGAAGCTTTCCATTTCCCTGCCTGAGATACCCCTCCTGTCCCGGCCCCCAATCCTTTTTTTCCTTCCTCACCTCAGCCCGGAGAGAAATTCCAGCGGAAGTTATGGGTGACACATCCTCTTCTTTACAGGTGGCAGCCTGGCCACTCCTGCAGAAAGTCCAGCAGAGCCCCACTCACACCGGGCCACCAACAAAGCCGTGGACCCTCACACCCTCCCACCAGCACAGCCCCGAGACTGCTGACGGGGCAGAGGATATGGAGTCAGGCCCAGCTGCAGGGGCTATTGCTGCCTGGAGCGCTGTTTCTATTGCCCTCAACCCAGGCACACCAGGGGAGGGCTTGCCGGCAGGGTCAGGCTGCCCACGTCAGCTAACCCTCAGCCCTCAGGGCATCACATTGCAGAAAATGGACCTCTCAAAGACAGAATATTAGCCAAGGAAAAAAGGGACGCAATGCCATGTGCAGCACCGTAGATGTGTCTAGAGGTAATCACGTGACTTGTAGTAAGTCAGAAAGTGAAAGACACATATCGTATGATATCACTTATAGGTGTTACCTAAAAATTGATACCAGGGCAGATATTTCCGCGGAGAAGGGCAATCACAGATTCATTAAACAAACTTATGGTTCACCAATGGAAAGCTGTGAGGATTCGATACATTACGATATTGGGGTTAACAGACATATACAAACACAGGTGAAATATATCATCACCAAAGACCTATGGAATACCAAGAGAAGACTACTCAACATTCTGTCATAACGTACATGGGAAAAGGATCCCAGGAAGAAGAGACATATATATATATATATATATATATATATATATATATGTGTGTGTGTGTGTGTATAAAAGAAACACATCTTGCACACGTACAACAAGCCGAACGTTGTAACCAAACTTGCTGTAATAAAAAATAAAAATAAATAAATTAAAAACACGAACAAGAAGTAGTGAGGCAAACCTGAGGGGCTCTCTCCTGGCACATTCCATTCTAAATTCCAATCCAGAACGCGACTTCCACTGAGGCTCTGCTGCCCTAGTAACCAGATTTGGTAAAGGAGAACTGCTGCCACCTTGTGGCCGTTTCACACAATAGCAGCTTTAATCCCAGCGCTAATGGTCAGTTGATATTCACAATCATTGCAGGCCTGTAAATGACACCTGCCCTGAAAACAAATCCTGGGGTCATATATCGACCAAAAAATTCAAAAGACGTCCATATTTCCAAACGACAGTTTCAAGAGGCATATTTGACGCACATTAGTGTTCTGCTTCTTTTGCTTTCTTTCTTTCTTTGTTAAAAAAACGGGAATGGAAAAAGGCAACCCTCAGAATGGGCGAAAACGTTCGCAAACGAATCAATGGACAAAGGTTTAAGCTCCAATATATATAAACAGCACATGCAGCTTAATATTAATAAAACAAACAACCCAATACAAAAATGGGCAGAAGGTCTAAATAGGCATTTCTTCAAAGAAGACACAGAGATGGCCAAGACGCACATGGAAAGCTGCTCAACATCACTAATTATTAGAGAAATGCAAATCAAAACGACAATGAGGTATGACCTCACACCTCTTAGAATCGGCATCATCAGAAAATCTACAAACCACAAATTCTGGGGAGGGTGTGGACAAAAGGAACCCTCTTCCACTACTGGTGGGAATGTAAATTGATACAGTCACTGGGGAGAACAGTATGGAGGTTCCTTTAAAATACTAAAAAGAGAATTACCATAGGATCCAGCAATCCCACTTCTGGGCATATACCCAGAGAAAACCATAAATCCAAAAGACACATTCACCACAATGCTCATTGCAGCCCTATTTACAATAGCCAGGTAATGGAAGCAAACTAAATGCCCACAGACAGACGAATGGATAAAGATGTGGTACATATATAAAATGGAATATTACTCAGCCATAAAAAGGAATGGAACTGGGTCATTTGTAGAGAAGTCGATGGATCTAGAGACTGTCATACAGAGTGAAGTAATTCAGAAAGAGGAAAACAAATATTGTATATTAATGCCTACATGTGGAACCTAGACAAATGGTACAGATGAACTGGTTTGCAGGGCAGAAATAGAGACACAGAGGTAGAGAACAAACGTATGGACACCAAGTGGGGGAAGCAATGGGGGTGGTGGTGGTGGTGGGATGAGTTGGGAGATTGGGATCGACCTGTATTCATGTATATGCATAAAATAGATAACTAATAATAACCTGCTGTATAAAAAAATAAATAAAATTAAATTTCAATTTTTTTTCAATATAAAATTTAAAAATAAAACAGAAAAAAGTTCTTCCATTCACACAGATGTATTTATAGGAATGAATTATTTCCATGCTTATATCTATAAATGCATAAAAGAGGAATAAAATCTAACTTGAACCCAAAAAGGAAAAGAAAATCCCTGAACCCAACAGTTATACAGAGGAAAACCCTATCAAGGCACTAGCTCCAGCGGGAAACAATTCTGAAATTGGTCAGAGGTGGGGAATCATCTCCCATACATCCAGCAGCCCCCCCCCCACCATGTGAGGAGCGTCCTCCTTGCAAAGCTGGGGAACCGTACCGAGGCGTCTGTGAGTAAACGTGAGCTGAGCCCCGGGCCAGCTGCTGCTGAACTGTTCCCACCCTTCCCAGGTAAAACACCTGAATATGTACAAGGGCTTGAAAGCCTAGAGGAAGGGCCGTGGAGCCACACCAGTGACAGTACACAGGCCCACTTGGTGCCTGCAGGCCAGCCAGGATGGTCCTGGCCGCGGGCGCTCTTCTGGAAGCTTTCCATTTCCCTGCCTGAGATACCCCTCCTGTCCCGGCCCCCAATCCTTTTTTTCCTTCCTCACCTCAGCCCGGAGAGAAATTCCAGCGGAAGTTATGGGTGACACATCCTCTTCTTTACAGGTGGCAGCCTGGCCACTCCTGCAGAAAGTCCAGCAGAGCCCCACTCACACCGGGCCACCAACAAAGCCATGGACCCTCACACCCTCCCACCAGCACAGCCCCGAGACTGCTGACGGGGCAGAGGATATGGAGTCAGGCCCAGCTGCAGGGGCTATTGCTGCCTGGAGCGCTGTTTCTATTGCCCTCAACCCAGGCACACCTGGGGAGGGCTTGCCAGCAGGGTCAGGCTGCCCACGTCAGCTAACCCTCAGCCCTCAGGGCATCACATTGCAGAAAATGGACCTCTCAAAGACAGAATATTAGCCAAGGAAAAAAGGGACGCAATGCCATGTGCAGCACCGTAGATGTGTCTAGAGGTAATCACGTGACTTGTAGTAAGTCAGAAAGTGAAAGACACATATCGTATGATATCACTTATAGGTGTTACCTAAAAATTGATACCAGGGCAGATATTTCCGCGGAGAAGGGCAATCACAGATTCATTAAACAAACTTATGGTTCACCAATGGAAAGCTGTGAGGATTCGATACATTACGATATTGGGGTTAACAGACATATACAAACACAGGTGAAATATATCATCACCAAAGACCTATGGAATACCAAGAGAAGACTACTCAACATTCTGTCATAACGTACATGGGAAAAGGATCCCAGGAAGAAGAGACATATATATATATATATATGTGTGTGTGTGTGAGTGTGTGTGTGTGTGTGTATAAAAGAAACACATCTTGCTCACGTACAACAAGCCGAACGTTGTAACCAAACTTGCTGTAATAAAAAATAAAAATAAATAAATTAAAAACACGAACAAGAAGTAGTGAGGCAAACCTGAGCGGCTCTCTCCTGGCACATTCCATTCTAAATTCCAATCCAGAACGCGACTTCCACTGAGGCTCTGCTGCCCTAGTAACCAGATTTGGTAAAGGAGAACTGCTGCCACCTTGTGGCCGTTTCACACAATAGCAGCTTTAATCCCAGCGCTAATGGTCAGTTGATATTCACAATCATTGCAGGCCTGTAAATGACACCTGCCCTGAAAACAAATCCTGGGGTCATATATCGACCAAAAAATTCAAAAGACGTCCATATTTCCAAACGACAGTTCCAAGAGGCATATTTGACGCACATTAGTGTTCTGCTTCTTTTGCTTTCTTGCTTTCTTTGTTAAAAAAACGGGAATGGAAAAAGGCAACCCTCAGAATGGGCGAAAACGTTCGCAAACGAATCAATGGACAAAGGTTTAAGCTCCAATATATATAAACAGCACATGCAGCTTAATATTAATAAAACAAACAACTCAATACAAAAATGGGCAGAAGGTCTAAATAGGCATTTCTTCAAAGAAGACACAGAGATGGCCAAGACGCACATGGAAAGCTGCTCAACATCACTAATTATTAGAGAAATGCAAATCAAAACGACAATGAGGTATGACCTCACACCTCTTAGAATCGGCATCATCAGAAAATCTACAAACCACAAATTCTGGGGAGGGTGTGGACAAAAGGAACCCTCTTCCACTACTGGTGGGAATGTAAATTGATACAGTCACTGGGGAGAACAGTATGGAGGTTCCTTTAAAATACTAAAAAGAGAATTACCATAGGATCCAGCAATCCCACTTCTGGGCATATACCCAGAGAAAACCATAAATCCAAAAGACACATTCACCACAATGCTCATTGCAGCCCTATTTACAATAGCCAGGTAATGGAAGCAAACTAAATGCCCACAGACAGACGAATGGATAAAGATGTGGTACATATATAAAATGGAATATTACTCAGCCATAAAAAGGAATGGAACTGGGTCATTTGTAGAGAAGTCGATGGATCTAGAGACTGTCATACAGAGTGAAGTAATTCAGAAAGAGGAAAACAAATATTGTATATTAATGCCTACATGTGGAACCTAGACAAATGGTACAGATGAACTGGTTTGCAGGGCAGAAATAGAGACACAGAGGTAGAGAACAAACGTATGGACACCAAGTGGGGGAAGCAATGGGGGTGGTGGTGGTGGTGGGATGAGTTGGGAGATTGGGATCGACCTGTATTCATGTATATGCATAAAATAGATAACTAATAATAACCTGCTGTATAAAAAAATAAATAAAATTAAATTTCAATTTTTTTTCAATATAAAATTTAAAAATAAAACAGAAAAAAGTTCTTCCATTCACACAGATGTATTTATAGGAATGAATTATTTCCATGCTTATATCTATAAATGCATAAAAGAGGAATAAAATCTAACTTGAACCCAAAAAGGAAAAGAAAATCCCTGAACCCAACAGTTATACAGAGGAAAACCCTATCAAGGCACTAGCTCCAGCGGGAAACAATTCTGAAATTGGTCAGAGGTGGGGAATCATCTCCCATACATCCAGCAGCCCCCCCCCACCATGTGAGGAGCGTCCTCCTTGCAAAGCTGGGGAACCGTACCGAGGCGTCTGTGAGTAAACGTGAGCTGAGCCCCGGGCCAGCTGCTGCTGAACTGTTCCCACCCTTCCCAGGTAAAACACCTGAATATGTACAAGGGCTTGAAAGCCTAGAGGAAGGGCCGTGGAGCCACACCAGTGACAGTACACAGGCCCACTTGGTGCCTGCAGGCCAGCCAGGATGGTCCTGGCCGCGGGCGCTCTTCTGGAAGCTTTCCATTTCCCTGCCTGAGATACCCCTCCTGTCCCGGCCCCCACTCCTTTTTTTCCTTCCTCACCTCAGCCCGGAGAGAAATTCCAGCGGAAGTTATGGGTGACACATCCTCTTCTTTACAGGTGGCAGCCTGGCCACTCCTGCAGAAAGTCCAGCAGAGCCCCACTCACACCGGGCCACCAACAAAGCCGTGGACCCTCACACCCTCCCACCAGCACAGCCCCGAGACTGCTGACGGGGCAGAGGATATGGAGTCAGGCCCAGCTGCAGGGGCTATTGCTGCCTGGAGCGCTGTTTCTATTGCCCTCAACCCAGGCACACCTGGGGAGGGCTTGCCGGCAGGGTCAGGCTGCCCACGTCAGCTAACCCTCAGCCCTCAGGGCATCACATTGCAGAAAATGGACCTCTCAAAGACAGAATATTAGCCAAGGAAAAAAGGGACGCAATGCCATGTGCAGCACCGTAGATGTGTCTAGAGGTAATCACGTGACTTGTAGTAAGTCAGAAAGTGAAAGACACATATCGTATGATATCACTTATAGGTGTTACCTAAAAATTGATACCAGGGCAGATATTTCCGCGGAGAAGGGCAATCACAGATTCATTAAACAAACTTATGGTTCACCAATGGAAAGCTGTGAGGATTCGATACATTACGATATTGGGGTTAACAGACATATACAAACACAGGTAAAATATATCATCACCAAAGACCTATGGAATACCAAGAGAAGACTACTCAACATTCTGTCATAACGTACATGGGAAAAGGATCCCAGGAAGAAGAGACATATATATATATATATATATATATATATATATATATATATATATAAAAATATATATATATATATATATGTGTGTGTGTGTGTGTGTAAAAGAAACACATCTTGCACACGTACAACAAGCCGAACGTTGTAATCAAACTTGCTGTAATAAAAAATAAAAATAAATAAATTAAAAACACGAACAAGAAGTAGTGAGGCAAACTTGAGGGGCTCTCTCCTGGCACATTCCATTCTAAATTCCAATCCAGAACGCGACTTCCACTGAGGCTCTGCTGCCCTAGTAACCAGATTTGGTAAGGGAGAACTGCTGCCACCTTGTGGCCGTTTCACACAATAGCAGCTTTAATCCCAGCGCTAATGGTCAGTTGATATTCACAATCATTGCAGGCCTGTAAATGACACCTGCCCTGAAAACAAATCCTGGGGTCATATATCGACCAAAAAATTCAAAAGACGTCCATATTTCCAAACGACAGTTTCAAGAGGCATATTTGACGCACATTAGTGTTCTGCTTCTTTTGCTTTCTTTCTTTCTTTGTTAAAAAAACGGGAATGGAAAAAGGCAACCCTCAGAATGGGCGAAAACGTTCGCAAACGAATCAATGGACAAAGGTTTAAGCTCCAATATATATAAACAGCACATGCAGCTTAATATTAATAAAACAAACAACCCAATACAAAAATGGGCAGAAGGTCTAAATAGGCATTTCTTCAAAGAAGACACAGAGATGGCCAAGACGCACATGGAAAGCTGCTCAACATCACTAATTATTAGAGAAATGCAAATCAAAACTACAATGAGGTATGACCTCACACCTCTTAGAATCGGCATCATCAGAAAATCTACAAACCACAAATTCTGGGGAGGGTGTGGACAAAAGGAACCCTCTTCCACTACTGGTGGGAATGTAAATTGATACAGTCACTGGGGAGAACAGTATGGAGGTTCCTTTAAAATACTAAAAAGAGAATTACCATAGGATCCAGCAATCCCACTTCTGGGCATATACCCAGAGAAAACCATAAATCCAAAAGACACATTCACCACAATGCTCATTGCAGCCCTATTTACAATAGCCAGGTAATGGAAGCAAACTAAATGCCCACAGACAGACGAATGGATAAAGATGTGGTACATATATAAAATGGAATATTACTCAGCCATAAAAAGGAATGGAACTGGGTCATTTGTAGAGAAGTCGATGGATCTAGAGACTGTCATACAGAGTGAAGTAATTCAGAAAGAGGAAAACAAATATTGTATATTAATGCCTACATGTGGAACCTAGACAAATGGTACAGATGAACTGGTTTGCAGGGCAGAAATAGAGACACAGAGGTAGAGAACAAACGTATGGACACCAAGTGGGGGAAGCAATGGGGGTGGTGGTGGTGGTGGGATGAGTTGGGAGATTGGGATCGACCTGTATTCATGTATATGCATAAAATAGATAACTAATAATAACCTGCTGTATAAAAAAATAAATAAAATTAAATTTCAATTTTTTTTCAATATAAAATTTAAAAATAAAACAGAAAAAAGTTCTTCCATTCACACAGATGTATTTATAGGAATGAATTATTTCCATGCTTATATCTATAAATGCATAAAAGAGGAATAAAATCTAACTTGAACCCAAAAAGGAAAAGAAAATCCCTGAACCCAACAGTTATACAGAGGAAAACCCTATCAAGGCACTAGCTCCAGCGGGAAACAATTCTGAAATTGGTCAGAGGTGGGGAATCATCTCCCATACATCCAGCAGCCCCCCCCCCCACCATGTGAGGAGCGTCCTCCTTGCAAAGCTGGGGAACCGTACCGAGGCGTCTGTGAGTAAACGTGAGCTGAGCCCCGGGCCAGCTGCTGCTGAACTGTTCCCACCCTTCCCAGGTAAAACACCTGAATATGTACAAGGGCTTGAAAGCCTAGAGGAAGGGCCGTGGAGCCACACCAGTGACAGTACACAGGCCCACTTGGTGCCTGCAGGCCAGCCAGGATGGTCCTGGCCGCGGGCGCTCTTCTGGAAGCTTTCCATTTCCCTGCCTGAGATACCCCTCCTGTCCCGGCCCCCAATCCTTTTTTTCCTTCCTCACCTCAGCCCGGAGAGAAATTCCAGCGGAAGTTATGGGTGACACATCCTCTTCTTTACAGGTGGCAGCCTGGCCACTCCTGCAGAAAGTCCAGCAGAGCCCCACTCACACCGGGCCACCAACAAAGCCGTGGACCCTCACACCCTCCCACCAGCACAGCCCCGAGACTGCTGACGGGGCAGAGGATATGGAGTCAGGCCCAGCTGCAGGGGCTATTGCTGCCTGGAGCGCTGTTTCTATTGCCCTCAACCCAGGCACACCAGGGGAGGGCTTGCCGGCAGGGTCAGGCTGCCCACGTCAGCTAACCCTCAGCCCTCAGGGCATCACATTGCAGAAAATGGACCTCTCAAAGACAGAATATTAGCCAAGGAAAAAAGGGACGCAATGCCATGTGCAGCACCGTAGATGTGTCTAGAGGTAATCACGTGACTTGTAGTAAGTCAGAAAGTGAAAGACACATATCGTATGATATCACTTATAGGTGTTACCTAAAAATTGATACCAGGGCAGATATTTCCGCGGAGAAGGGCAATCACAGATTCATTAAACAAACTTATGGTTCACCAATGGAAAGCTGTGAGGATTCGATACATTACGATATTGGGGTTAACAGACATATACAAACACAGGTGAAATATATCATCACCAAAGACCTATGGAATACCAAGAGAAGACTACTCAACATTCTGTCATAACGTACATGGGAAAAGGATCCCAGGAAGAAGAGACATATATATATATATATATATATATATATATATATATATGTGTGTGTGTGTGTGTATAAAAGAAACACATCTTGCACACGTACAACAAGCCGAACGTTGTAACCAAACTTGCTGTAATAAAAAATAAAAATAAATAAATTAAAAACACGAACAAGAAGTAGTGAGGCAAACCTGAGGGGCTCTCTCCTGGCACATTCCATTCTAAATTCCAATCCAGAACGTGACTTCCACTGAGGCTCTGCTGCCCTAGTAACCAGATTTGGTAAAGGAGAACTGCTGCCACCTTGTGGCCGTTTCACACAATAGCAGCTTTAATCCCAGCGCTAATGGTCAGTTGATATTCACAATCATTGCAGGCCTGTAAATGACACCTGCCCTGAAAACAAATCCTGGGGTCATATATCGACCAAAAAATTCAAAAGACGTCCATATTTCCAAACGACAGTTTCAAGAGGCATATTTGACGCACATTAGTGTTCTGCTTCTTTTGCTTTCTTTCTTTCTTTGTTAAAAAAACGGGAATGGAAAAAGGCAACCCTCAGAATGGGCGAAAACGTTCGCAAACGAATCAATGGACAAAGGTTTAAGCTCCAATATATATAAACAGCACATGCAGCTTAATATTAATAAAACAAACAACCCAATACAAAAATGGGCAGAAGGTCTAAATAGGCATTTCTTCAAAGAAGACACAGAGATGGCCAAGACGCACATGGAAAGCTGCTCAACATCACTAATTATTAGAGAAATGCAAATCAAAACTACAATGAGGTATGACCTCACACCTCTTAGAATCGGCATCATCAGAAAATCTACAAACCACAAATTCTGGGGAGGGTGTGGACAAAAGGAACCCTCTTCCACTACTGGTGGGAATGTAAATTGATACAGTCATTGGGGAGAACAGTATGGAGGTTCCTTTAAAATACTAAAAAGAGAATTACCATAGGATCCAGCAATCCCACTTCTGGGCATATACCCAGAGAAAACCATAAATCCAAAAGACACATTCACCACAATGCTCATTGCAGCCCTATTTACAATAGCCAGGTAATGGAAGCAAACTAAATGCCCACAGACAGACGAATGGATAAAGATGTGGTACATATATAAAATGGAATATTACTCAGCCATAAAAAGGAATGGAACTGGGTCATTTGTAGAGAAGTCGATGGATCTAGAGACTGTCATACAGAGTGAAGTAATTCAGAAAGAGGAAAACAAATATTGTATATTAATGCCTACATGTGGAACCTAGACAAATGGTACAGATGAACTGGTTTGCAGGGCAGAAATAGAGACACAGAGGTAGAGAACAAACGTATGGACACCAAGTGGGGGAAGCAATGGGGGTGGTGGTGGTGGTGGGATGAGTTGGGAGATTGGGATCGACCTGTATTCATGTATATGCATAAAATAGATAACTAATAATAACCTGCTGTATAAAAAAATAAATAAAATTAAATTTCAATTTTTTTTCAATATAAAATTTAAAAATAAAACAGAAAAAAGTTCTTCCATTCACACAGATGTATTTATAGGAATGAATTATTTCCATGCTTATATCTATAAATGCATAAAAGAGGAATAAAATCTAACTTGAACCCAAAAAGGAAAAGAAAATCCCTGAACCCAACAGTTATACAGAGGAAAACCCTATCAAGGCACTAGCTCCAGCGGGAAACAATTCTGAAATTGGTCAGAGGTGGGGAATCATCTCCCATACATCCAGCAGCCCCCCCCCACCATGTGAGGAGCGTCCTCCTTGCAAAGCTGGGGAACCGTACCGAGGCGTCTGTGAGTAAACGTGAGCTGAGCCCCGGGCCAGCTGCTGCTGAACTGTTCCCACCCTTCCCAGGTAAAACACCTGAATATGTACAAGGGCTTGAAAGCCTAGAGGAAGGGCCGTGGAGCCACACCAGTGACAGTACACAGGCCCACTTGGTGCCTGCAGGCCAGCCAGGATGGTCCTGGCCGCGGGCGCTCTTCTGGAAGCTTTCCATTTCCCTGCCTGAGATACCCCTCCTGTCCCGGCCCCCACTCCTTTTTTTCCTTCCTCACCTCAGCCCGGAGAGAAATTCCAGCGGAAGTTATGGGTGACACATCCTCTTCTTTACAGGTGGCAGCCTGGCCACTCCTGCAGAAAGTCCAGCAGAGCCCCACTCACACCGGGCCACCAACAAAGCCATGGACCCTCACACCCTCACACCAGCACAGCCCCGAGACTGCTGACGGGGCAGAGGATATGGAGTCAGGCCCAGCTGCAGGGGCTATTGCTGCCTGGAGCGCTGTTTCTATTGCCCTCAACCCAGGCACACCTGGGGAGGGCTTGCCAGCAGGGTCAGGCTGCCCACGTCAGCTAACCCTCAGCCCTCAGGGCATCACATTGCAGAAAATGGACCTCTCAAAGACAGAATATTAGCCAAGGAAAAAAGGGACGCAATGCCATGTGCAGCACCGTAGATGTGTCTAGAGGTAATCACGTGACTTGTAGTAAGTCAGAAAGTGAAAGACACATATCGTATGATATCACTTATAGGTGTTACCTAAAAATTGATACCAGGGCAGATATTTCCGCGGAGAAGGGCAATCACAGATTCATTAAACAAACTTATGGTTCACCAATGGAAAGCTGTGAGGATTCGATACATTACGATATTGGGGTTAACAGACATATACAAACACAGGTGAAATATATCATCACCAAAGACCTATGGAATACCAAGAGAAGACTACTCAACATTCTGTCATAACGTACATGGGAAAAGGATCCCAGGAAGAAGAGACATATATATATATATATATATATATATATGTATATATATATATATATATATATATATATATATATATATATATATGTGTGTGTGTGTGAGTGTGTGTGTGTGTGTGTATAAAAGAAACACATCTTGCACACGTACAACAAGCCGAACGTTGTAACCAAACTTGCTGTAATAAAAAATAAAAATAAATAAATTAAAAACACGAACAAGAAGTAGTGAGGCAAACCTGAGGGGCTCTCTCCTGGCACATTCCATTCTAAATTCCAATCCAGAACGCGACTTCCACTGAGGCTCTGCTGCCCTAGTAACCAGATTTGGTAAAGGAGAACTGCTGCCACCTTGTGGCCGTTTCACACAATAGCAGCTTTAATCCCAGCGCTAATGGTCAGTTGATATTCACAATCATTGCAGGCCTGTAAATGACACCTGCCCTGAAAACAAATCCTGGGGTCATATATCGACCAAAAAATTCAAAAGACGTCCATATTTCCAAACGACAGTTCCAAGAGGCATATTTGACGCACATTAGTGTTCTGCTTCTTTTGCTTTCTTTCTTTCTTTGTTAAAAAAACGGGAATGGAAAAAGGCAACCCTCAGAATGGGCGAAAACGTTCGCAAACGAATCAATGGACAAAGGTTTAAGCTCCAATATATATAAACAGCACATGCAGCTTAATATTAATAAAACAAACAACTCAATACAAAAATGGGCAGAAGGTCTAAATAGGCATTTCTTCAAAGAAGACACAGAGATGGCCAAGACGCACATGGAAAGCTGCTCAACATCACTAATTATTAGAGAAATGCAAATCAAAACGACAATGAGGTATGACCTCACACCTCTTAGAATCGGCATCATCAGAAAATCTACAAACCACAAATTCTGGGGAGGGTGTGGACAAAAGGAACCCTCTTCCACTACTGGTGGGAATGTAAATTGATACAGTCACTGGGGAGAACAGTATGGAGGTTCCTTTAAAATACTAAAAAGAGAATTACCATAGGATCCAGCAATCCCACTTCTGGGCATATACCCAGAGAAAACCATAAATCCAAAAGACACATTCACCACAATGCTCATTGCAGCCCTATTTACAATAGCCAGGTAATGGAAGCAAACTAAATGCCCACAGACAGACGAATGGATAAAGATGTGGTACATATATAAAATGGAATATTACTCAGCCATAAAAAGGAATGGAACTGGGTCATTTGTAGAGAAGTCGATGGATCTAGAGACTGTCATACAGAGTGAAGTAATTCAGAAAGAGGAAAACAAATATTGTATATTAATGCCTACATGTGGAACCTAGACAAATGGTACAGATGAACTGGTTTGCAGGGCAGAAATAGAGACACAGAGGTAGAGAACAAACGTATGGACACCAAGTGGGGGAAGCAATGGGGGTGGTGGTGGTGGTGGGATGAGTTGGGAGATTGGGATCGACCTGTATTCATGTATATGCATAAAATAGATAACTAATAATAACCTGCTGTATAAAAAAATAAATAAAATTAAATTTCAATTTTTTTTCAATATAAAATTTAAAAATAAAACAGAAAAAAGTTCTTCCATTCACACAGATGTATTTATAGGAATGAATTATTTCCATGCTTATATCTATAAATGCATAAAAGAGGAATAAAATCTAACTTGAACCCAAAAAGGAAAAGAAAATCCCTGAACCCAACAGTTATACAGAGGAAAACCCTATCAAGGCACTAGCTCCAGCGGGAAACAATTCTGAAATTGGTCAGAGGTGGGGAATCATCTCCCATACATCCAGCAGCCCCCCCCCCACCACGTGAGGAGCGTCCTCCTTGCAAAGCTGGGGAACCGTACCGAGGCGTCTGTGAGTAAACGTGAGCTGAGCCCCGGGCCAGCTGCTGCTGAACTGTTCCCACCCTTCCCAGGTAAAACACCTGAATATGTACAAGGGCTTGAAAGCCTAGAGGAAGGGCCGTGGAGCCACACCAGTGACAGTACACAGGCCCACTTGGTGCCTGCAGGCCAGCCAGGATGGTCCTGGCCGCGGGCGCTCTTCTGGAAGCTTTCCATTTCCCTGCCTGAGATACCCCTCCTGTCCCGGCCCCCAATCCTTTTTTTCCTTCCTCACCTCAGCCCGGAGAGAAATTCCAGCGGAAGTTATGGGTGACACATCCTCTTCTTTACAGGTGGCAGCCTGGCCACTCCTGCAGAAAGTCCAGCAGAGCCCCACTCACACCGGGCCACCAACAAAGCCGTGGACCCTCACACCCTCCCACCAGCACAGCCCCGAGACTGCTGACGGGGCAGAGGATATGGAGTCAGGCCCAGCTGCAGGGGCTATTGCTGCCTGGAGCGCTGTTTCTATTGCCCTCAACCCAGGCACACCAGGGGAGGGCATGCCGGCAGGGTCAGGCTGCCCACGTCAGCTAACCCTCAGCCCTCAGGGCATCACATTGCAGAAAATGGACCTCTCAAAGACAGAATATTAGCCAAGGAAAAAAGGGACGCAATGCCATGTGCAGCACCGTAGATGTGTCTAGAGGTAATCACGTGACTTGTAGTAAGTCAGAAAGTGAAAGACACATATCGTATGATATCACTTATAGGTGTTACCTAAAAATTGATACCAGGGCAGATATTTCCGCGGAGAAGGGCAATCACAGATTCATTAAACAAACTTATGGTTCACCAATGGAAAGCTGTGAGGATTCGATACATTACGATATTGGGGTTAACAGACATATACAAACACAGGTGAAATATATCATCACCAAAGACCTATGGAATACCAAGAGAAGACTACTCAACATTCTGTCATAACGTACATGGGAAAAGGATCCCAGGAAGAAGAGACATATATATATATATATATATATATATATGTATATATATATATATATATATATATATATATATATATATATATATATATATATATGTGTGTGTGTGTGAGTGTGTGTGTGTGTGTGTGTATAAAAGAAACACATCTTGCACACGTACAACAAGCCGAACGTTGTAACCAAACTTGCTGTAATAAAAAATAAAAATAAATAAATTAAAAACACGAACAAGAAGTAGTGAGGCAAACCTGAGCGGCTCTCTCCTGGCACATTCCATTCTAAATTCCAATCCAGAACGCGACTTCCACTGAGGCTCTGCTGCCCTAGTAACCAGATTTGGTAAAGGAGAACTGCTGCCACCTTGTGGCCGTTTCACACAATAGCAGCTTTAATCCCAGCGCTAATGGTCAGTTGATATTCACAATCATTGCAGGCCTGTAAATGACACCTGCCCTGAAAACAAATCCTGGGGTCATATATCGACCAAAAAATTCAAAAGACGTCCATATTTCCAAACGACAGTTCCAAGAGGCATATTTGACGCACATTAGTGTTCTGCTTCTTTTGCTTTCTTTCTTTCTTTGTTAAAAAAACGGGAATGGAAAAAGGCAACCCTCAGAATGGGCGAAAACGTTCGCAAACGAATCAATGGACAAAGGTTTAAGCTCCAATATATATAAACAGCACATGCAGCTTAATATTAATAAAACAAACAACTCAATACAAAAATGGGCAGAAGGTCTAAATAGGCATTTCTTCAAAGAAGACACAGAGATGGCCAAGACGCACATGGAAAGCTGCTCAACATCACTAATTATTAGAGAAATGCAAATCAAAACGACAATGAGGTATGACCTCACACCTCTTAGAATCGGCATCATCAGAAAATCTACAAACCACAAATTCTGGGGAGGGTGTGGACAAAAGGAACCCTCTTCCACTACTGGTGGGAATGTAAATTGATACAGTCACTGGGGAGAACAGTATGGAGGTTCCTTTAAAATACTAAAAAGAGAATTACCATAGGATCCAGCAATCCCACTTCTGGGCATATACCCAGAGAAAACCATAAATCCAAAAGACACATTCACCACAATGCTCATTGCAGCCCTATTTACAATAGCCAGGTAATGGAAGCAAACTAAATGCCCACAGACAGACGAATGGATAAAGATGTGGTACATATATAAAATGGAATATTACTCAGCCATAAAAAGGAATGGAACTGGGTCATTTGTAGAGAAGTCGATGGATCTAGAGACTGTCATACAGAGTGAAGTAATTCAGAAAGAGGAAAACAAATATTGTATATTAATGCCTACATGTGGAACCTAGACAAATGGTACAGATGAACTGGTTTGCAGGGCAGAAATAGAGACACAGAGGTAGAGAACAAACGTATGGACACCAAGTGGGGGAAGCAATGGGGGTGGTGGTGGTGGTGGGATGAGTTGGGAGATTGGGATCGACCTGTATTCATGTATATGCATAAAATAGATAACTAATAATAACCTGCTGTATAAAAAAATAAATAAAATTAAATTTCAATTTTTTTTCAATATAAAATTTAAAAATAAAACAGAAAAAAGTTCTTCCATTCACACAGATGTATTTATAGGAATGAATTATTTCCATGCTTATATCTATAAATGCATAAAAGAGGAATAAAATCTAACTTGAACCCAAAAAGGAAAAGAAAATCCCTGAACCCAACAGTTATACAGAGGAAAACCCTATCAAGGCACTAGCTCCAGCGGGAAACAATTCTGAAATTGGTCAGAGGTGGGGAATCATCTCCCATACATCCAGCAGCCCCCCCCCCCACCACGTGAGGAGCGTCCTCCTTGCAAAGCTGGGGAACCGTACCGAGGCGTCTGTGAGTAAACGTGAGCTGAGCCCCGGGCCAGCTGCTGCTGAACTGTTCCCACCCTTCCCAGGTAAAACACCTGAATATGTACAAGGGCTTGAAAGCCTAGAGGAAGGGCCGTGGAGCCACACCAGTGACAGTACACAGGCCCACTTGGTGCCTGCAGGCCAGCCAGGATGGTCCTGGCCGCGGGCGCTCTTCTGGAAGCTTTCCATTTCCCTGCCTGAGATACCCCTCCTGTCCCGGCCCCCAATCCTTTTTTTCCTTCCTCACCTCAGCCCGGAGAGAAATTCCAGCGGAAGTTATGGGTGACACATCCTCTTCTTTACAGGTGGCAGCCTGGCCACTCCTGCAGAAAGTCCAGCAGAGCCCCACTCACACCGGGCCACCAACAAAGCCGTGGACCCTCACACCCTCCCACCAGCACAGCCCCGAGACTGCTGACGGGGCAGAGGATATGGAGTCAGGCCCAGCTGCAGGGGCTATTGCTGCCTGGAGCGCTGTTTCTATTGCCCTCAACCCAGGCACACCAGGGGAGGGCTTGCCGGCAGGGTCAGGCTGCCCACGTCAGCTAACCCTCAGCCCTCAGGGCATCACATTGCAGAAAATGGACCTCTCAAAGACAGAATATTAGCCAAGGAAAAAAGGGACGCAATGCCATGTGCAGCACCGTAGATGTGTCTAGAGGTAATCACGTGACTTGTAGTAAGTCAGAAAGTGAAAGACACATATCGTATGATATCACTTATAGGTGTTACCTAAAAATTGATACCAGGGCAGATATTTCCGCGGAGAAGGGCAATCACAGATTCATTAAACAAACTTATGGTTCACCAATGGAAAGCTGTGAGGATTCGATACATTACGATATTGGGGTTAACAGACATATACAAACACAGGTGAAATATATCATCACCAAAGACCTATGGAATACCAAGAGAAGACTACTCAACATTCTGTCATAACGTACATGGGAAAAGGATCCCAGGAAGAAGAGACATATATATATATATATATATATATATATATATATATATATGTGTGTGTGTGTGTGTATAAAAGAAACACATCTTGCACACGTACAACAAGCCGAACGTTGTAACCAAACTTGCTGTAATAAAAAATAAAAATAAATAAATTAAAAACACGAACAAGAAGTAGTGAGGCAAACCTGAGGGGCTCTCTCCTGGCACATTCCATTCTAAATTCCAATCCAGAACGCGACTTCCACTGAGGCTCTGCTGCCCTAGTAACCAGATTTGGTAAAGGAGAACTGCTGCCACCTTGTGGCCGTTTCACACAATAGCAGCTTTAATCCCAGCGCTAATGGTCAGTTGATATTCACAATCATTGCAGGCCTGTAAATGACACCTGCCCTGAAAACAAATCCTGGGGTCATATATCGACCAAAAAATTCAAAAGACGTCCATATTTCCAAACGACAGTTTCAAGAGGCATATTTGACGCACATTAGTGTTCTGCTTCTTTTGCTTTCTTTCTTTCTTTGTTAAAAAAACGGGAATGGAAAAAGGCAACCCTCAGAATGGGCGAAAACGTTCGCAAACGAATCAATGGACAAAGGTTTAAGCTCCAATATATATAAACAGCACATGCAGCTTAATATTAATAAAACAAACAACCCAATACAAAAATGGGCAGAAGGTCTAAATAGGCATTTCTTCAAAGAAGACACAGAGATGGCCAAGACGCACATGGAAAGCTGCTCAACATCACTAATTATTAGAGAAATGCAAATCAAAACGACAATGAGGTATGACCTCACACCTCTTAGAATCGGCATCATCAGAAAATCTACAAACCACAAATTCTGGGGAGGGTGTGGACAAAAGGAACCCTCTTCCACTACTGGTGGGAATGTAAATTGATACAGTCATTGGGGAGAACAGTATGGAGGTTCCTTTAAAATACTAAAAAGAGAATTACCATAGGATCCAGCAATCCCACTTCTGGGCATATACCCAGAGAAAACCATAAATCCAAAAGACACATTCACCACAATGCTCATTGCAGCCCTATTTACAATAGCCAGGTAATGGAAGCAAACTAAATGCGCACAGACAGACGAATGGATAAAGATGTGGTACATATATAAAATGGAATATTACTCAGCCATAAAAAGGAATGGAACTGGGTCATTTGTAGAGAAGTCGATGGATCTAGAGACTGTCATACAGAGTGAAGTAATTCAGAAAGAGGAAAACAAATATTGTATATTAATGCCTACATGTGGAACCTAGACAAATGGTACAGATGAACTGGTTTGCAGGGCAGAAATAGAGACACAGAGGTAGAGAACAAACGTATGGACACCAAGTGGGGGAAGCAATGGGGGTGGTGGTGGTGGTGGGATGAGTTGGGAGATTGGGATCGACCTGTATTCATGTATATGCATAAAATAGATAACTAATAATAACCTGCTGTATAAAAAAATAAATAAAATTAAATTTCAATTTTTTTTCAATATAAAATTTAAAAATAAAACAGAAAAAAGTTCTTCCATTCACACAGATGTATTTATAGGAATGAATTATTTCCATGCTTATATCTATAAATGCATAAAAGAGGAATAAAATCTAACTTGAACCCAAAAAGGAAAAGAAAATCCCTGAACCCAACAGTTATACAGAGGAAAACCCTATCAAGGCACTAGCTCCAGCGGGAAACAATTCTGAAATTGGTCAGAGGTGGGGAATCATCTCCCATACATCCAGCAGCCCCCCCCCCACCATGTGAGGAGCGTCCTCCTTGCAAAGCTGGGGAACCGTACCGAGGCGTCTGTGAGTAAACGTGAGCTGAGCCCCGGGCCAGCTGCTGCTGAACTGTTCCCACCCTTCCCAGGTAAAACACCTGAATATGTACAAGGGCTTGAAAGCCTAGAGGAAGGGCCGTGGAGCCACACCAGTGACAGTACACAGGCCCACTTGGTGCCTGCAGGCCCGCCAGGATGGTCCTGGCCCCGGGCGCTCTTCTGGAAGCTTTCCATTTCCCTGCCTGAGATACCCCTCCTGTCCCGGCCCCCAATCCTTTTTTTTCTTCCTCACCTCAGCCCGGAGAGAAATTCCAGCGGAAGTTATGGGTGACACATCCTCTTCTTTACAGGTGGCAGCCTGGCCACTCCTGCAGAAAGTCCAGCAGAGCCCCACTCACACCGGGCCACCAACAAAGCCATGGACCCTCACACCCTCCCACCAGCACAGCCCCGAGACTGCTGACGGGGCAGAGGATATGGAGTCAGGCCCAGCTGCAGGGGCTATTGCTGCCTGGAGCGCTGTTTCTATTGCCCTCAACCCAGGCACACCTGGGGAGGGCTTGCCAGCAGGGTCAGGCTGCCCACGTCAGCTAACCCTCAGCCCTCAGGGCATCACATTGCAGAAAATGGACCTCTCAAAGACAGAATATTAGCCAAGGAAAAAAGGGACGCAATGCCATGTGCAGCACCGTAGATGTGTCTAGAGGTAATCACGTGACTTGTAGTAAGTCAGAAAGTGAAAGACACATATCGTATGATATCACTTATAGGTGTTACCTAAAAATTGATACCAGGGCAGATATTTCCGCGGAGAAGGGCAATCACAGATTCATTAAACAAACTTATGGTTCACCAATGGAAAGCTGTGAGGATTCGATACATTACGATATTGGGGTTAACAGACATATACAAACACAGGTGAAATATATCATCACCAAAGACCTATGGAATACCAAGAGAAGACTACTCAACATTCTGTCATAACGTACATGGGAAAAGGATCCCAGGAAGAAGAGACATATATATATATATATATATATATATGTATATATATATATATATATATATATATATGTGTGTGTGTGTGTGTGAGTGTGTGTGTGTGTGTGTGTATAAAAGAAACACATCTTGCACACGTACAACAAGCCGAACGTTGTAACCAAACTTGCTGTAATAAAAAATAAAAATAAATAAATTAAAAACACGAACAAGAAGTAGTGAGGCAAACCTGAGCGGCTCTCTCCTGGCACATTCCATTCTAAATTCCAATCCAGAACGCGACTTCCACTGAGGCTCTGCTGCCCTAGTAACCAGATTTGGTAAAGGAGAACTGCTGCCACCTTGTGGCCGTTTCACACAATAGCAGCTTTAATCCCAGCGCTAATGGTCAGTTGATATTCACAATCATTGCAGGCCTGTAAATGACACCTGCCCTGAAAACAAATCCTGGGGTCATATATCGACCAAAAAATTCAAAAGACGTCCATATTTCCAAACGACAGTTCCAAGAGGCATATTTGACGCACATTAGTGTTCTGCTTCTTTTGCTTTCTTTCTTTCTTTGTTAAAAAAACGGGAATGGAAAAAGGCAACCCTCAGAATGGGCGAAAACGTTCGCAAACGAATCAATGGACAAAGGTTTAAACTCCAATATATATAAACAGCACATGCAGCTTAATATTAATAAAACAAACAACTCAATACAAAAATGGGCAGAAGGTCTAAATAGGCATTTCTTCAAAGAAGACACAGAGATGGCCAAGACGCACATGGAAAGCTGCTCAACATCACTAATTATTAGAGAAATGCAAATCAAAACGACAATGAGGTATGACCTCACACCTCTTAGAATCGGCATCATCAGAAAATCTACAAACCACAAATTCTGGGGAGGGTGTGGACAAAAGGAACCCTCTTCCACTACTGGTGGGAATGTAAATTGATACAGTCACTGGGGAGAACAGTATGGAGGTTCCTTTAAAATACTAAAAAGAGAATTACCATAGGATCCAGCAATCCCACTTCTGGGCATATACCCAGAGAAAACCATAAATCCAAAAGACACATTCACCACAATGCTCATTGCAGCCCTATTTACAATAGCCAGGTAATGGAAGCAAACTAAATGCCCACAGACAGACGAATGGATAAAGATGTGGTACATATATAAAATGGAATATTACTCAGCCATAAAAAGGAATGGAACTGGGTCATTTGTAGAGAAGTCGATGGATCTAGAGACTGTCATACAGAGTGAAGTAATTCAGAAAGAGGAAAACAAATATTGTATATTAATGCCTACATGTGGAACCTAGACAAATGGTACAGATGAACTGGTTTGCAGGGCAGAAATAGAGACACAGAGGTAGAGAACAAACGTATGGACACCAAGTGGGGGAAGCAATGGGGGTGGTGGTGGTGGTGGGATGAGTTGGGAGATTGGGATCGACCTGTATTCATGTATATGCATAAAATAGATAACTAATAATAACCTGCTGTATAAAAAAATAAATAAAATTAAATTTCAATTTTTTTCAATATAAAATTTAAAAATAAAACAGAAAAAAGTTCTTCCATTCACACAGATGTATTTATAGGAATGAATTATTTCCATGCTTATATCTATAAATGCATAAAAGAGGAATAAAATCTAACTTGAACCCAAAAAGGAAAAGAAAATCCCTGAACCCAACAGTTATACAGAGGAAAACCCTATCAAGGCACTAGCTCCAGCGGGAAACAATTCTGAAATTGGTCAGAGGTGGGGAATCATCTCCCATACATCCAGCAGCCCCCCCCCCACCACGTGAGGAGCGTCCTCCTTGCAAAGCTGGGGAACCGTACCGAGGCGTCTGTGAGTAAACGTGAGCTGAGCCCCGGGCCAGCTGCTGCTGAACTGTTCCCACCCTTCCCAGGTAAAACACCTGAATATGTACAAGGGCTTGAAAGCCTAGAGGAAGGGCCGTGGAGCCACACCAGTGACAGTACACAGGCCCACTTGGTGCCTGCAGGCCAGCCAGGATGGTCCTGGCCGCGGGCGCTCTTCTGGAAGCTTTCCATTTCCCTGCCTGAGATACCCCTCCTGTCCCGGCCCCCAATCCTTTTTTTCCTTCCTCACCTCAGCCCGGAGAGAAATTCCAGCGGAAGTTATGGGTGACACATCCTCTTCTTTACAGGTGGCAGCCTGGCCACTCCTGCAGAAAGTCCAGCAGAGCCCCACTCACACCGGGCCACCAACAAAGCCGTGGACCCTCACACCCTCCCACCAGCACAGCCCCGAGACTGCTGACGGGGCAGAGGATATGGAGTCAGGCCCAGCTGCAGGGGCTATTGCTGCCTGGAGCGCTGTTTCTATTGCCCTCAACCCAGGCACACCAGGGGAGGGCTTGCCGGCAGGGTCAGGCTGCCCACGTCAGCTAACCCTCAGCCCTCAGGGCATCACATTGCAGAAAATGGACCTCTCAAAGACAGAATATTAGCCAAGGAAAAAAGGGACGCAATGCCATGTGCAGCACCGTAGATGTGTCTAGAGGTAATCACGTGACTTGTAGTAAGTCAGAAAGTGAAAGACACATATCGTATGATATCACTTATAGGTGTTACCTAAAAATTGATACCAGGGCAGATATTTCCGCGGAGAAGGGCAATCACAGATTCATTAAACAAACTTATGGTTCACCAATGGAAAGCTGTGAGGATTCGATACATTACGATATTGGGGTTAACAGACATATACAAACACAGGTGAAATATATCATCACCAAAGACCTATGGAATACCAAGAGAAGACTACTCAACATTCTGTCATAACGTACATGGGAAAAGGATCCCAGGAAGAAGAGACATATATATATATATATATATATATATATATATATATGTGTGTGTGTGTGTGTATAAAAGAAACACATCTTGCACACGTACAACAAGCCGAACGTTGTAACCAAACTTGCTGTAATAAAAAATAAAAATAAATAAATTAAAAACACGAACAAGAAGTAGTGAGGCAAACCTGAGGGGCTCTCTCCTGGCACATTCCATTCTAAATTCCAATCCAGAACGCGACTTCCACTGAGGCTCTGCTGCCCTAGTAACCAGATTTGGTAAAGGAGAACTGCTGCCACCTTGTGGCCGTTTCACACAATAGCAGCTTTAATCCCAGCGCTAATGGTCAGTTGATATTCACAATCATTGCAGGCCTGTAAATGACACCTGCCCTGAAAACAAATCCTGGGGTCATATATCGACCAAAAAATTCAAAAGACGTCCATATTTCCAAACGACAGTTTCAAGAGGCATATTTGACGCACATTAGTGTTCTGCTTCTTTTGCTTTCTTTCTTTCTTTGTTAAAAAAACGGGAATGGAAAAAGGCAACCCTCAGAATGGGCGAAAACGTTCGCAAACGAATCAATGGACAAAGGTTTAAGCTCCAATATATATAAACAGCACATGCAGCTTAATATTAATAAAACAAACAACCCAATACAAAAATGGGCAGAAGGTCTAAATAGGCATTTCTTCAAAGAAGACACAGAGATGGCCAAGACGCACATGGAAAGCTGCTCAACATCACTAATTATTAGAGAAATGCAAATCAAAACGACAATGAGGTATGACCTCACACCTCTTAGAATCGGCATCATCAGAAAATCTACAAACCACAAATTCTGGGGAGGGTGTGGACAAAAGGAACCCTCTTCCACTACTGGTGGGAATGTAAATTGATACAGTCACTGGGGAGAACAGTATGGAGGTTCCTTTAAAATACTAAAAAGAGAATTACCATAGGATCCAGCAATCCCACTTCTGGGCATATACCCAGAGAAAACCATAAATCCAAAAGACACATTCACCACAATGCTCATTGCAGCCCTATTTACAATAGCCAGGTAATGGAAGCAAACTAAATGCCCACAGACAGACGAATGGATAAAGATGTGGTACATATATAAAATGGAATATTACTCAGCCATAAAAAGGAATGGAACTGGGTCATTTGTAGAGAAGTCGATGGATCTAGAGACTGTCATACAGAGTGAAGTAATTCAGAAAGAGGAAAACAAATATTGTATATTAATGCCTACATGTGGAACCTAGACAAATGGTACAGATGAACTGGTTTGCAGGGCAGAAATAGAGACACAGAGGTAGAGAACAAACGTATGGACACCAAGTGGGGGAAGCAATGGGGGTGGTGGTGGTGGTGGGATGAGTTGGGAGATTGGGATCGACCTGTATTCATGTATATGCATAAAATAGATAACTAATAATAACCTGCTGTATAAAAAAATAAATAAAATTAAATTTCAATTTTTTTTCAATATAAAATTTAAAAATAAAACAGAAAAAAGTTCTTCCATTCACACAGATGTATTTATAGGAATGAATTATTTCCATGCTTATATCTATAAATGCATAAAAGAGGAATAAAATCTAACTTGAACCCAAAAAGGAAAAGAAAATCCCTGAACCCAACAGTTATACAGAGGAAAACCCTATCAAGGCACTAGCTCCAGCGGGAAACAATTCTGAAATTGGTCAGAGGTGGGGAATCATCTCCCATACATCCAGCAGCCCCCCCCCCACCATGTGAGGAGCGTCCTCCTTGCAAAGCTGGGGAACCGTACCGAGGCGTCTGTGAGTAAACGTGAGCTGAGCCCCGGGCCAGCTGCTGCTGAACTGTTCCCACCCTTCCCAGGTAAAACACCTGAATATGTACAAGGGCTTGAAAGCCTAGAGGAAGGGCCGTGGAGCCACACCAGTGACAGTACACAGGCCCACTTGGTGCCTGCAGGCCAGCCAGGATGGTCCTGGCCGCGGGCGCTCTTCTGGAAGCTTTCCATTTCCCTGCCTGAGATACCCCTCCTGTCCCGGCCCCCAATCCTTTTTTTCCTTCCTCACCTCAGCCCGGAGAGAAATTCCAGCGGAAGTTATGGGTGACACATCCTCTTCTTTACAGGTGGCAGCCTGGCCACTCCTGCAGAAAGTCCAGCAGAGCCCCACTCACACCGGGCCACCAAAAAAGCCATGGACCCTCACACCCTCCCACCAGCACAGCCCCGAGACTGCTGACGGGGCAGAGGATATGGAGTCAGGCCCAGCTGCAGGGGCTATTGCTGCCTGGAGCGCTGTTTCTATTGCCCTCAACCCAGGCACACCTGGGGAGGGCTTGCCAGCAGGGTCAGGCTGCCCACGTCAGCTAACCCTCAGCCCTCAGGGCATCACATTGCAGAAAATGGACCTCTCAAAGACAGAATATTAGCCAAGGAAAAAAGGGACGCAATGCCATGTGCAGCACCGTAGATGTGTCTAGAGGTAATCACGTGACTTGTAGTAAGTCAGAAAGTGAAAGACACATATCGTATGATATCACTTATAGGTGTTACCTAAAAATTGATACCAGGGCAGATATTTCCGCGGAGAAGGGCAATCACAGATTCATTAAACAAACTTATGGTTCACCAATGGAAAGCTGTGAGGATTCGATACATTACGATATTGGGGTTAACAGACATATACAAACACAGGTGAAATATATCATCACCAAAGACCTATGGAATACCAAGAGAAGACTACTCAACATTCTGTCATAACGTACATGGGAAAAGGATCCCAGGAAGAAGAGACATATATATATATATATATATGTGTGTGTGTGTGAGTGTGTGTGTGTGTGTGTATAAAAGAAACACATCTTGCTCACGTACAACAAGCCGAACGTTGTAACCAAACTTGCTGTAATAAAAAATAAAAATAAATAAATTAAAAACACGAACAAGAAGTAGTGAGGCAAACCTGAGCGGCTCTCTCCTGGCACATTCCATTCTAAATTCCAATCCAGAACGCGACTTCCACTGAGGCTCTGCTGCCCTAGTAACCAGATTTGGTAAAGGAGAACTGCTGCCACCTTGTGGCCGTTTCACACAATAGCAGCTTTAATCCCAGCGCTAATGGTCAGTTGATATTCACAATCATTGCAGGCCTGTAAATGACACCTGCCCTGAAAACAAATCCTGGGGTCATATATCGACCAAAAAATTCAAAAGACGTCCATATTTCCAAACGACAGTTCCAAGAGGCATATTTGACGCACATTAGTGTTCTGCTTCTTTTGCTTTCTTGCTTTCTTTGTTAAAAAAACGGGAATGGAAAAAGGCAACCCTCAGAATGGGCGAAAACGTTCGCAAACGAATCAATGGACAAAGGTTTAAGCTCCAATATATATAAACAGCACATGCAGCTTAATATTAATAAAACAAACAACTCAATACAAAAATGGGCAGAAGGTCTAAATAGGCATTTCTTCAAAGAAGACACAGAGATGGCCAAGACGCACATGGAAAGCTGCTCAACATCACTAATTATTAGAGAAATGCAAATCAAAACGACAATGAGGTATGACCTCACACCTCTTAGAATCGGCATCATCAGAAAATCTACAAACCACAAATTCTGGGGAGGGTGTGGACAAAAGGAACCCTCTTCCACTACTGGTGGGAATGTAAATTGATACAGTCACTGGGGAGAACAGTATGGAGGTTCCTTTAAAATACTAAAAAGAGAATTACCATAGGATCCAGCAATCCCACTTCTGGGCATATACCCAGAGAAAACCATAAATCCAAAAGACACATTCACCACAATGCTCATTGCAGCCCTATTTACAATAGCCAGGTAATGGAAGCAAACTAAATGCCCACAGACAGACGAATGGATAAAGATGTGGTACATATATAAAATGGAATATTACTCAGCCATAAAAAGGAATGGAACTGGGTCATTTGTAGAGAAGTCGATGGATCTAGAGACTGTCATACAGAGTGAAGTAATTCAGAAAGAGGAAAACAAATATTGTATATTAATGCCTACATGTGGAACCTAGACAAATGGTACAGATGAACTGGTTTGCAGGGCAGAAATAGAGACACAGAGGTAGAGAACAAACGTATGGACACCAAGTGGGGGAAGCAATGGGGGTGGTGGTGGTGGTGGGATGAGTTGGGAGATTGGGATCGACCTGTATTCATGTATATGCATAAAATAGATAACTAATAATAACCTGCTGTATAAAAAAATAAATAAAATTAAATTTCAATTTTTTTTCAATATAAACTTTAAAAATAAAACAGAAAAAAGTTCTTCCATTCACACAGATGTATTTATAGGAATGAATTATTTCCATGCTTATATCTATAAATGCATAAAAGAGGAATAAAATCTAACTTGAACCCAAAAAGGAAAAGAAAATCCCTGAACCCAACAGTTATACAGAGGAAAACCCTATCAAGGCACTAGCTCCAGCGGGAAACAATTCTGAAATTGGTCAGAGGTGGGGAATCAACTCCCATACATCCAGCAGCCCCCCCCCCACCATGTGAGGAGCGTCCTCCTTGCAAAGCTGGGGAACCGTACCGAGGCGTCTGTGAGTAAACGTGAGCTGAGCCCCGGGCCAGCTGCTGCTGAACTGTTCCCACCCTTCCCAGGTAAAACACCTGAATATGTACAAGGGCTTGAAAGCCTAGAGGAAGGGCCGTGGAGCCACACCAGTGACAGTACACAGGCCCACTTGGTGCCTGCAGGCCCGCCAGGATGGTCCTGGCCCCGGGCGCTCTTCTGGAAGCTTTCCATTTCCCTGCCTGAGATACCCCTCCTGTCCCGGCCCCCAATCCTTTTTTTCCTTCCTCACCTCAGCCCGGAGAGAAATTCCAGCGGAAGTTATGGGTGACACATCCTCTTCTTTACAGGTGGCAGCCTGGCCACTCCTGCAGAAAGTCCAGCAGAGCCCCACTCACACCGGGCCACCAACAAAGCCGTGGACCCTCACACCCTCCCACCAGCACAGCCCCGAGACTGCTGACGGGGCAGAGGATATGGAGTCAGGCCCAGCTGCAGGGGCTATTGCTGCCTGGAGCGCTGTTTCTATTGCCCTCAACCCAGGCACACCAGGGGAGGGCTTGCCGGCAGGGTCAGGCTGCCCACGTCAGCTAACCCTCAGCCCTCAGGGCATCACATTGCAGAAAATGGACCTCTCAAAGACAGAATATTAGCCAAGGAAAAAAGGGACGCAATGCCATGTGCAGCACCGTAGATGTGTCTAGAGGTAATCACGTGACTTGTAGTAAGTCAGAAAGTGAAAGACACATATCGTATGATATCACTTATAGGTGTTACCTAAAAATTGATACCAGGGCAGATATTTCTGCGGAGAAGGGCAATCACAGATTCATTAAACAAACTTATGGTTCACCAATGGAAAGCTGTGAGGATTCGATACATTACGATATTGGGGTTAACAGACATATACAAACACAGGTGAAATATATCATCACCAAAGACCTATGGAATACCAAGAGAAGACTACTCAACATTCTGTCATAACGTACATGGGAAAAGGATCCCAGGAAGAAGAGACATATATATATATATATATATATATATATATATATATATATATATATATATATATATATATATATATATATATATATATATATGTGTGTGTGTGTGTGTGTGTGTGTGTGTGTGTGTGTGTGTGTGTGTATAAAAGAAACACATCTTGCACACGTACAACAAGCCGAACGTTGTAACCAAACTTGCTGTAATAAAAAATAAAAATAAATAAATTAAAAACACGAACAAGAAGTAGTGAGGCAAACCTGAGGGGCTCTCTCCTGGCACATTCCATTCTAAATTCCAATCCAGAACGCGACTTCCACTGAGGCTCTGCTGCCCTAGTAACCAGATTTGGTAAAGGAGAACTGCTGCCACCTTGTGGCCGTTTCACACAATAGCAGCTTTAATCCCAGCGCTAATGGTCAGTTGATATTCACAATCATTGCAGGCCTGTAAATAACACCTGCCCTGAAAACAAATCCTGGGGTCATATATCGACCAAAAAATTCAAAAGACGTCCATGTTTCCAAACGACAGTTCCAAGAGGCATATTTTATGCACATTAGTGTTCTGCTTCTTTTGCTTTCTTGCTTTCTTTGTTAAAAAAACGGGAATGGAAAAAGGCAACCCTCAGAATGGGCGAAAACGTTCGCAAACGAATCAATGGACAAAGGTTTAAGCTCCAATATATATAAACAGCACATGCAGCTTAATATTAATAAAACAAACAACCCAATACAAAAATGGGCAGAAGGTCTAAATAGGCATTTCTTCAAAGAAGACACAGAGATGGCCAAGACGCACATGGAAAGCTGCTCAACATCACTAATTATTAGAGAAATGCAAATCAAAACGACAATGAGGTATGACCTCACACCTCTTAGAATCGGCATCATCAGAAAATCTACAAACCACAAATTCTGGGGAGGGTGTGGACAAAAGGAACCCTCTTCCACTACTGGTGGGAATGTAAATTGATACAGTCACTGGGGAGAACAGTATGGAGGTTCCTTTAAAATACTAAAAAGAGAATTACCATAGGATCCAGCAATCCCACTTCTGGGCATATACCCAGAGAAAACCATAAATCAAAAGGACACATTCACCACAATGCTCATTGCAGCCCTATTTACAATAGCCAGGTAATGGAAGCAACCTAAATGCCCACAGACAGACGAATGGATAAAGATGTGGTACATATATAAAATGGAATATTACTCAGCCATAAAAAGGAATGGAACTGGGTCATTTGTAGAGAAGTCGATGGATCTAGAGACTGTCATACAGAGTGAAGTAATTCAGAAAGAGGAAAACAAATATTGTATATTAATGCCTACATGTGGAACCTAGACAATTGGTACAGATGAACTGGTTTGCAGGGCAGAAATAGAGACACAGAGGTAGAGAACAAACATATGGACACCAAGTGGGGGAAGCAATGTGGGGGTGGTGGTGGGATGAGTTGGGAGATTGGGATTGACCTGTATTCATGTATATGCATAAAAGAGATAACTAATAATAACCTGCTGTATAAAAAAATAAATAAAATTAAATTTCAATTTTTTTTCAATATAAAATTTAAAAATAAAACAGAAAAAAGTTCTTCCATTCACACAGATGTATTTATAGGAATGAATTATTTCCATGCTTATATCTATAAATGCATAAAAGAGGAATAAAATCTAACTTGAACCCAAAAAGGAAAAGAAAATCCCTGAACCCAACAGTTATACAGAGGAAAACCCTATCAAGGCACTAGCTCCAGTGGGAAACAATTCTGAAATTGGTCAGAGGTGGGGAATCATCTCCCATACATCCAGCAGCCACCCCACCATGCGAGGAGCGTCCTCCTTGCAAAGCTGGGGAACCGTACCGAGGCGTCTGTGAGTAAACGTGAGCTGAGCCCCGGGCCAGCTGCTGCTGAACTGTTCCCACCCTTCCCAGGTAAAACACCTGAATATGTACAAGGGCTTGAAAGCCTAGAGGAAGGGCCGTGGAGCCACACCAGTGACAGTACACAGGCCCACTTGGTGCCTGCAGGCCCGCCAGGATGGTCCTGGCCCCGGGCGCTCTTCTGGAAGCTTTCCATTTCCCTGCCTGAGATACCCCTCCTGTCCCGGCCCCCACTCCTTTTTTTCCTTCCTCACCTCCGCCCGGAGAGAAATTCCAGCGGAAGTTATGGGTGACACATCCTCTTCTTTACAGGTGGCAGCCTGGCCACTCCTGCAGAAAGTCCAGCAGAGCCCCACTCACACCGGGCCACCAACAAAGCCGTGGATCCTCACACCCTCCCACCAGCACAGCCCCGAGACTGCTGACGGGGCAGAGGATATGGAGTCAGGCCCAGCTGCAGGGCCTATTGCTGCCTGGAACGCTGTTTCTATTGCCCTCAACCCAGGCACACCTGGGGAGGGCTTGCCGGCAGGGTCAGGCTGCCCACGTCAGCTAACCCTCAGCCCTCAGGGCATCACATTGCAGAAAATGGACCTCTCAAAGACAGAATATTAGCCAAGGAAAAAAGGGACGCAATGCCATGTGCAGCACCGTAGATGTGTCTAGAGGTAATCACGTGACTTGTAGTAAGTCAGAAAGTGAAAGACACATATCGTATGATATCACTTATAGGTGTTACCTAAAAATTGATACCAGGACAGATATTTCCGCGGAGAAGGGCAATCACAGATTCATTAAACAAACTTATGGTTCACCAATGGAAAGCTGTGAGGATTCGATACATTACGATATTGGGGTTAACAGACATATACAAACACAGGTGAAATATATCATCACCAAAGACCTATGGAATACCAAGAGAAGACTACTCAACATTCTGTCATAACGTACATGGGAAAAGGATCCCAGGAAGAAGAGACATATATATATATATATATATATATGTGTGTGTGTGTGTGTGTGTGTGTGTGTGTGTGTATAAAAGAAACACATCTTGCACACGTACAACAAGCCGAACGTTGTAACCAAACTTGCTGTAATAAAAAATAAAAATAAATAAATTAAAAACACGAACAAGAAGTAGTGAGGCAAACCTGAGGGGCTCTCTCCTGGCACATTCCATTCTAAATTCCAATCCAGAACGCGACTTCCACTGAGGCTCTGCTGCCCTAGTAACCAGATTTGGTAAAGGAGAACTGCTGCCACCTTGTGGCCGTTTCACACAATAGCAGCTTTAATCCCAGCGCTAATGGTCAGTTGATATTCACAATCATTGCAGGCCTGTAAATGACACCTGCCCTGAAAACAAATCCTGGGGTCATATATCGACCAAAAAATTCAAAAGACGTCCATATTTCCAAACGACAGTTTCAAGAGGCATATTTGACGCACATTAGTGTTCTGCTTCTTTTGCTTTCTTGCTTTCTTTGTTAAAAAAACGGGAATGGAAAAAGGCAACCCTCAGAATGGGCGAAAACGTTCGCAAACGAATCAATGGACAAAGGTTTAAGCTCCAATATATATAAACAGCACATGCAGCTTAATATTAATAAAACAAACAACCCAATACAAAAATGGGCAGAAGGTCTAAATAGGCATTTCTTCAAAGAAGACACAGAGATGGCCAAGACGCACATGGAAAGCTGCTCAACATCACTAATTATTAGAGAAATGCAAATCAAAACGACAATGAGGTATGACCTCACACCTCTTAGAATCGGCATCATCAGAAAATCTACAAACCACAAATTCTGGGGAGGGTGTGGACAAAAGGAACCCTCTTCCACTACTGGTGGGAATGTAAATTGATACAGTCACTGGGGAGAACAGTATGGAGGTTCCTTTAAAATACTAAAAAGAGAATTACCATAGGATCCAGCAATCCCACTTCTGGGCATATACCCAGAGAAAACCATAAATCCAAAAGACACATTCACCACAATGCTCATTGCAGCCCTATTTACAATAGCCAGGTAATGGAAGCAAACTAAATGCCCACAGACAGACGAATGGATAAAGATGTGGTACATATATAAAATGGAATATTACTCAGCCATAAAAAGGAATGGAACTGGGTCATTTGTAGAGAAGTCGATGGATCTAGAGACTGTCATACAGAGTGAAGTAATTCAGAAAGAGGAAAACAAATATTGTATATTAATGCCTACATGTGGAACCTAGACAAATGGTACAGATGAACTGGTTTGCAGGGCAGAAATAGAGACACAGAGGTAGAGAACAAACGTATGGACACCAAGTGGGGGAAGCAATGGGGGTGGTGGTGGTGGTGGGATGAGTTGGGAGATTGGGATCGACCTGTATTCATGTATATGCATAAAATAGATAACTAATAATAACCTGCTGTATAAAAAAATAAATAAAATTAAATTTCAATTTTTTTTCAATATAAAATTTAAAAATAAAACAGAAAAAAGTTCTTCCATTCACACAGATGTATTTATAGGAATGAATTATTTCCATGCTTATATCTATAAATGCATAAAAGAGGAATAAAATCTAACTTGAACCCAAAAAGGAAAAGAAAATCCCTGAACCCAACAGTTATACAGAGGAAAACCCTATCAAGGCACTAGCTCCAGCGGGAAACAATTCTGAAATTGGTCAGAGGTGGGGAATCATCTCCCATACATCCAGCAGCCCCCCCCCACCATGCGAGGAGCGTCCTCCTTGCAAAGCTGGGGAACCGTACCGAGGCGTCTGTGAGTAAACGTGAGCTGAGCCCCGGGCCAGCTGCTGCTGAACTGTTCCCACCCTTCCCAGGTAAAACACCTGAATATGTACAAGGGCTTGAAAGCCTAGAGGAAGGGCCGTGGAGCCACACCAGTGACAGTACACAGGCCCACTTGGTGCCTGCAGGCCCGCCAGGATGGTCCTGGCCCCGGGCGCTCTTCTGGAAGCTTTCCATTTCCCTGCCTGAGATACCCCTCCTGTCCCGGCCCCCACTCCTTTTTTTCCTTCCTCACCTCCGCCCGGAGAGAAATTCCAGCGGAAGTTATGGGTGACACATCCTCTTCTTTACAGGTGGCAGCCTGGCCACTCCTGCAGAAAGTCCAGCAGAGCCCCACTCACACCGGGCCACCAACAAAGCCGTGGATCCTCACACCCTCCCACCAGCACAGCCCCGAGACTGCTGACGGGGCAGAGGATATGGAGTCAGGCCCAGCTGCAGGGCCTATTGCTGCCTGGAGCGCTGTTTCTATTGCCCTCAACCCAGGCACACCAGGGGAGGGCTTGCCGGCAGGGTCAGGCTGCCCACGTCAGCTAACCCTCAGCCCTCAGGGCATCACATTGCAGAAAATGGACCTCTCAAAGACAGAATATTAGCCAAGGAAAAAAGGGACGCAATGCCATGTGCAGCACCGTAGATGTGTCTAGAGGTAATCACGTGACTTGTAGTAAGTCAGAAAGTGAAAGACACATATCGTATGATATCACTTATAGGTGTTACCTAAAAATTGATACCAGGGCAGATATTTCCGCGGAGAAGGGCAATCACAGATTCATTAAACAAACTTATGGTTCACCAATGGAAAGCTGTGAGGATTCGATACATTACGATATTGGGGTTAACAGACATATACAAACACAGGTGAAATATATCATCACCAAAGACCTATGGAATACCAAGAGAAGACTACTCAACATTCTGTCATAACGTACATGGGAAAAGGATCCCAGGAAGAAGAGACATATATATATATATATATATATATATATATATATATATATATATGTGTGTGTGTGTGTGTGTGTGTGTGTGTGTGTGTGTGTGTGTGTGTGTATAAAAGAAACACATCTTGCACACGTACAACAAGCCGAACGTTGTAACCAAACTTGCTGTAATAAAAAATAAAAATAAATAAATTAAAAACACGAACAAGAAGTAGTGAGGCAAACCTGAGGGGCTCTCTCCTGGCACATTCCATTCTAAATTCCAATCCAGAACGCGACTTCCACTGAGGCTCTGCTGCCCTAGTAACCAGATTTGGTAAAGGAGAACTGCTGCCACCTTGTGGCCGTTTCACACAATAGCAGCTTTAATCCCAGCGCTAATGGTCAGTTGATATTCACAATCATTGCAGGCCTGTAAATGACACCTGCCCTGAAAACAAATCCTGGGGTCATATATCGACCAAAAAATTCAAAAGACGTCCATATTTCCAAACGACAGTTCCAAGAGGCATATTTGACGCACATTAGTGTTCTGCTTCTTTTGCTTTCTTGCTTTCTTTGTTAAAAAAACGGGAATGGAAAAAGGCAACCCTCAGAATGGGCGAAAACGTTCGCAAACGAATCAATGGACAAAGGTTTAAGCTCCAATATATATAAACAGCACATGCAGCTTAATATTAATAAAACAAACAACCCAATACAAAAATGGGCAGAAGGTCTAAATAGGCATTTCTTCAAAGAAGACACAGAGATGGCCAAGACGCACATGGAAAGCTGCTCAACATCACTAATTATTAGAGAAATGCAAATCAAAACGACAATGAGGTATGACCTCACACCTCTTAGAATCGGCATCATCAGAAAATCTACAAACCACAAATTCTGGGGAGGGTGTGGACAAAAGGAACCCTCTTCCACTACTGGTGGGAATGTAAATTGATACAGTCACTGGGGAGAACAGTATGGAGGTTCCTTTAAAATACTAAAAAGAGAATTACCATAGGATCCAGCAATCCCACTTCTGGGCATATACCCAGAGAAAACCATAAATCCAAAAGACACATTCACCACAATGCTCATTGCAGCCCTATTTACAATAGCCAGGTAATGGAAGCAAACTAAATGCCCACAGACAGACGAATGGATAAAGATGTGGTACATATATAAAATGGAATATTACTCAGCCATAAAAAGGAATGGAACTGGGTCATTTGTAGAGAAGTCGATGGATGTAGAGACTGTCATACAGAGTGAAGTAATTCAGAAAGAGGAAAACAAATATTGTATATTAATGCCTACATGTGGAACCTAGACAAATGGTACAGATGAACTGGTTTGCAGGGCAGAAATAGAGACACAGAGGTAGAGAACAAACATATGGACACCAAGTGGGGGAAGCAATGGGGGTGGTGGTGGTGTTGGGATGAGTTGGGAGATTGGGATCGACCTGTATTCATGTATATGCATAAAATAGATAACTAATAATAACCTGCTGTATAAAAAAATAAATAAAATTAAATTTCAATTTTTTTTCAATATAAAATTTAAAAATAAAACAGAAAAAAGTTCTTCCATTCACACAGATGTATTTATAGGAATGAATTATTTCCATGCTTATATCTATAAATGCATAAAAGAGGAATAAAATCTAACTTGAACCCAAAAAGGAAAAGAAAATCCCTGAACCCAACAGTTATACAGAGGAAAACCCTATCAAGGCACTAGCTCCAGCGGGAAACAATTCTGAAATTGGTCAGAGGTGGGGAATCATCTCCCATACATCCAGCAGCCCCCCCCCCCCACCATGCGAGGAGCGTCCTCCTTGCAAAGCTGGGGAACCGTACCGAGGCGTCTGTGAGTAAACGTGCGCTGAGCCCCGGGCCAGCTGCTGCTGAACTGTTCCCACCCTTCCCAGGTAAAACACCTGAATATGTACAAGGGCTTGAAAGCCTAGAGGAAGGGCCGTGGAGCCACACCAGTGACAGTACACAGGCCCACTTGGTGCCTGCAGGCCCGCCAGGATGGTCCTGGCCCCGGGCGCTCTTCTGGAAGCTTTCCATTTCCCTGCCTGAGATACCCCTCCTGTCCCGGCCCCCACTCCTTTTTTTCCTTCCTCACCTCCGCCCGGAGAGAAATTCCAGCGGAAGTTATGGGTGACACATCCTCTTCTTTACAGGTGGCAGCCTGGCCACTCCTGCAGAAAGTCCAGCAGAGCCCCACTCACACCGGGCCACCAACAAAGCCGTGGATCCTCACACCCTCCCACCAGCACAGCCCCGAGACTGCTGACGGGGCAGAGGATATGGAGTCAGGCCCAGCTGCAGGGCCTATTGCTGCCTGGAGCGCTGTTTCTATTGCCCTCAACCCAGGCACACCTGGGGAGGGCTTGCCGGCAGGGTCAGGCTGCCCACGTCAGCTAACCCTCAGCCCTCAGGGCATCACATTGCAGAAAATGGACCTCTCAAAGACAGAATATTAGCCAAGGAAAAAAGGGACGCAATGCCATGTGCAGCACCGTAGATGTGTCTAGAGGTAATCACGTGACTTGTAGTAAGTCAGAAAGTGAAAGACACATATCGTATGATATCACTTATAGGTGTTACCTAAAAATTGATACCAGGGCAGATATTTCCGCGGAGAAGGGCAATCACAGATTCATTAAACAAACTTATGGTTCACCAATGGAAAGCTGTGAAGATTCGATACATTACGATATTGGGGTTAACAGACATATACAAACACAGGTAAAATATATCATCACCAAAGACCTATGGAATACCAAGAGAAGACTACTCAACATTCTGTCATAACGTACATGGGAAAAGGATCCCAGGAAGAAGAGACATATATATATATATATATATATATATATATATATATATATGTGTGTGTGTGTGTGTGTGTGTAAAAGAAACACATCTTGCACACGTACAACAAGCCGAACGTTGTAACCAAACTTGCTGTAATAAAAAATAAAAATAAATAAATTAAAAACACGAACAAGAAGTAGTGAGGCAAACTTGAGGGGCTTTCTCCTGGCACATTCCATTCTAAATTCCAATCCAGAACGCGACTTCCACTGAGGCTCTGCTGCCCTAGTAACCAGATTTGGTAAGGGAGAACTGCTGCCACCTTGTGGCCGTTTCACACAATAGCAGCTTTAATCCCAGCGCTAATGGTCAGTTGATATTCACAATCATTGCAGGCCTGTAAATGACACCTGCCCTGAAAACAAATCCTGGGGTCATATATCGACCAAAAAATTCAAAAGACGTCCATATTTCCAAACGACAGTTCCATGAGGCATATTTGACGCACATTAGTGTTCTGCTTCTTTTGCTTTCTTGCTTTCTTTGTTAAAAAAACGGGAATGGAAAAAGGCAACCCTCAGAATGGGCGAAAACGTTCGCAAACGAATCAATGGACAAAGGTTTAAGCTCCAATATATATAAACAGCACATGCAGCTTAATATTAATAAAACAAACAACCCAATACAAAAATGGGCAGAAGGTCTAAATAGGCATTTCTTCAAAGAAGACACAGAGATGGCCAAGACGCACATGGAAAGCTGCTCAACATCACTAATTATTAGAGAAATGCAAATCAAAACTACAATGAGGTATGACCTCACACCTCTTAGAATCGGCATCATCAGAAAATCTACAAACCACAAATTCTGGGGAGGGTGTGGACAAAAGGAACCCTCTTCCACTACTGGTGGGAATGTAAATTGATACAGTCACTGGGGAGAACAGTATGGAGGTTCCTTTAAAATACTAAAAGGAGAATTACCATAGGATCCAGCAATCCCACTTCTGGGCATATACCCAGAGAAAACCATAAATCCAAAAGACACATTCACCACAATGCTCATTGCAGCCCTATTTACAATAGCCAGGTAATGGAAGCAACCTAAATGCCCACAGACAGACGAATGGATAAAGATGTGGTACATATATAAAATGGAATATTACTCAGCCATAAAAAGGAATTGAACTGGGTCATTTGTAGAGAAGTCGATGGATCTAGAGACTGTCATACAGAGTGAAGTAATTCAGAAAGAGGAAAACAAATATTGTATATTAATGCCTACATGTGGAACCTAGACAAATGGTACAGATGAACTGGTTTGCAGAGCAGAAATAGAGACACAGAGGTAGAGAACAAACGTATGGACACCAAGTGGGGGAAGCAATGGGGGGTGGTGGTGGTGGTGGGATGAGTTGGGAGATTGGGATTGACCTGTATTCATGTATATGCATAAAATAGATAACTAATAATAACCTGCTTTATAAAAAAAATAAATAAAATTAAATTTCAATTTTTTTTCAATATAAAATTTAAAAATAAAACAGAAAAAAGTTCTTCCATTCACACAGATGTATTTATAGGAATGAATTATTTCCATGCTTATATCTATAAATGCATAAAAGAGGAATAAAATCTAACTTGAACCCAAAAAGGAAAAGAAAATCCCTGAACCCAACAGTTATACAGAGGAAAACCCTATCAAGGCACTAGCTCCAGCGGGAAACAATTCTGAAATTGGTCGGAGGTTGGGAATCATCTCCTATACATCCAGCAGCCCCCCCCCCCCACCATGCGAGGAGCGTCCTCCTTGCAAAGCTGGGGAACCGTACCGAGGCGTCTGTGAGTAAACGTGAGCTGAGCCCCGGGCCAGCTGCTGCTGAACTGTTCCCACCCTTCCCAGGTAAAACACCTGAATATGTACAAGGGCTTGAAAGCCTAGAGGAAGGGCCGTGGAGCCACACCGGCGACAGTACACAGGCCCACTTGGTGCCTGCAGGCCAGCCAGGATGGTCCTGGCCCTGGGCGCTCTTCTGGAAGCTTTCCATTTCCCTGCCTGAGATACCCCTCCTGTCCCGGCCCCCACTCCTTTTTTTCCTTCCTCACCTCAGCCCGGAGAGAAATTCCAGCGGAAGTTATGGGTGACACATCCTCTTCTTTACAGGTGGCAGCCTGGCCACTCCTGCAGAAAGTCCAGCAGAGCCCCACTCACACCGGGCCACCAACAAAGCCGTGGACCCTCACACCCTCCCACCAGCACAGCCCCGAGACTGCTGACGGGGCAGAGGATATGGAGTCAGGCCCAGCTGCAGGGGCTATTGCTGCCTGGAGCGCTGTTTCTATTGCCCTCAACCCAGGCACACCTGGGGAGGGCTTGCCGGCAGGGTCAGGCTGCCCACGTCAGCTAACCCTCAGCCCTCAGGGCATCACATTG